>NC_051179.1:4878030-4923948 GCF_013339695.2 Rhipicephalus sanguineus | reverse complement strand
TAAAAATATTGAAACAATACGCACGGCCAACACCTTGGTTGTAGTCCTAGAATGAGGACCACGTGGAACGACCACGGCTATGGCAGCTGCCGCCCTAGTGTTCCTTGCTCATGACATCAATGTGATTACCTCCTATAGCATCAGCTTTCATATGCCAAAGCTTAAGACAGCAGACTACGCAACTGCTGTTAGAAGCAGAAGCAGTCTACGAGGCAAAACATGTGGTATTGTGCAACGTGGAGGTGGACAAATATCACATAGCAACGTTCGCTGAACTAGTTCTCCAAACAACGCCGGCAGACAAAGAATGGGCTAGAAATCGCAGAAAACTGAGAAGTTACTGCAGCAACGAGCTTGCAGCTACAAAGCAGGGTAAAAACAAGGTTTAGAGACTGCAGTAGAAATTTTTAATGTGCAAAAGTCTATGGCAAGTTTTCCAGCATATTTCGGTGCCAGTATTGTGTCTATAACGCAAAAGGTGTGGCACTTTTCCAACAACAATACATATGGCTTTGTAGAAACAAATGGATTTGGACAGGTCAACTTAATTGAAATTAGCTTGAGTGCATCAACCTAATTTTGGGGGTGATATGGAGGTAAGAAACATATAGGCCACCTTGAGGAAGAAAAGCATCATTAGCTGGGCAGCGTTCACAGGCGCGTCTCGGTGAGTGCTTCCTGCTACTCACCGAACATCGCAGCCCCACGTCAAAGCAGAAATCTTCCTTGCGGAAGTGCTGGCCAGTAGCTGTTTACAATTTCTAAGTTCTGCATTCGCAGATTCATGCACCTTCTTACCCTGTGGACACATGTGAAAGCTGGCAGCAGGCTCCATAGCGTACGCCCTGCATTGAGCACTGGCCTACCATACAAAACTCCTCCAAAGACAGTGGCTACACAATGTAGTGATTTCTTGTGTTGTCGAGCGCACAGCAACAGCAGGAAAACCTCCCCAGTCACTCAGAATTACAGCGCAGGTGGCATTCTAAAGTTTTGTTTTCAGCTCGCTCTGGTGCTCCCGAAGCAGACTAAGCAGCCACTATGACCACATGAGCCTGCCTATAGCACGTTGCACCAAAGGTGGCGTCTGCTCTTCCAGTGGTATGCCTTACGCCCAATACCAGTTACGGAAGTGGCCATGAGAGCACCCGGATAAGGGCAGCTAGAAGTTAGATGGAGTAGATAATAAGGAAATAATTTTAAATGCCTCAAGTTAAAGGCACGCTGAAAGCATAGACAGCTCTGTACAAATGCACATTGTTGGTAGGTCCTTATGGTAACAGGTTGTCTAAACCATGTCACTTAGTAGGCTTTAAATAGTGTAATATATGAAGACTGCACTTACACCTATGTCTTCGGTCACCTCCGCTTGGCGGGGAATGCCATTCATGCAAACAGTGCGATTGGTTCCCAATGTGGTGATGTTGTAAACAGATTGTAAACAGATGAGCCATGCCGCCCTATTTAACGCCTTGTTTGTTCTGCATGCACGAATCGTATTTTATGTACGTGTAAAAATAAAACAATTTCAATGTACGCAGCTTGCAGCATTCAATGTAAGCATCGTAGACAGTCTGCCACAGCTGTATCGGCGCACTCGCGCTAGGATTGGAACGGATTTAAAGGCTGGGATAGTAGCCGCAGCAGCCCGTGGAGGGTCCCCTGTAGCGCCAAACACATGACTGGCTTCTTGCGATGCAGAAAATAACCTAACCCTTTCAGACTTCAGGAAGCTTGTCAATTTCTTTTTGACGGATTTTATGCCTTCACGGGCCCCTCCGATGGCGTGGTATTGACTATCTTCTTTTGCGAACAAGGCAAAGGCAACATTCTGCACGTTGCGTCAGTTGACGAACGAATGCGACCTCGTTTCAAAGTCCGGTGAAAAGGGCAGAATATAAACACAAAGAACGACAGAAAGTTTCTAGAGGTAGGAATCAGTCTTTAATCGGACGAAAAGCGTCAAAAGCCGACACATGAGAAGACACGATGTCTGGTTCTCTAGTGTCCGTATTGGCGGGGCTCACTTTCTTCTACGATAAACATGGGAGGAGTCGATCCCGCCTACGTCGTGCCAAGATGCAAGGACAGCGGCCGCCGTAAACACGATACATATTTGCTTCACTACGCAGACAGCAGGAACGTCGTGCAGCATGCAGTGGTGTTTTGCTTACCTTCTAGTGGCAAAGCGCAAGTGTCGCACATCAGATTTCGATGCTTGATATCCCGGATGGTGCCTAATATAACCATAACGTACACAGGCGCATATATATTCCACAATATCAAGTACAACAGTGCAAGGAATGGTTGCAATCGCTTGGAGTTTTTTGAAAAAGTTAAACAGGAAGTCTCCATGACACCAGTTGCAGGAAGCAGGTGGCGCTTCGCGCAGTCAAAAACCGAAACCGAAAGCTATCCTTGAGCGCCTCCCGTCATTTACGGCCGCCGACCCACTCACTTCGATGAAAAGAAATCGAGAGAACTTTGCTCCACGGGAGATATGGGGATTTTTGCTGTATTTTAAAACACTTATGCGCCATATTTCTAAAATGAAGGTGTTGAATAGTGGTTTCTGCATCGAATTCTTTCATTCAGCAGCAATTTTCACCCTTGAAGAAGACAAGACTGCTTGTCGAAACGCTGACTCCAGCGACACTCCGTGTCCAAGAATTTTTCAGCTTTTCAAGCCTTCATCTTCCCCTGAACTTCTGTTATTTTTGGATTATCAATTTTGCTGGCTAGAGAAGCTCCAGAAATTAATCCGATGCCATATTATGCAGACATCCCTTTAGTTATCACTCTTGATAGAAGTTATATGGAGGCATAAAGAAAAACATAAATGCCTCAGCTTGCGCCACCGAGGTGTAACAGGCTAACAGTGAACAGCTAAAACTTTTGATTGTGAAATGCTGCCATGGTACAACGCTTTGACTAGGGTGTCACTGGAGCCAACATTTCGACAAGCCGACTTGTCTCCAAGTTGCAGCCACGAAGACAAGTACGCTTGTCGAAACAGCTCCAGCAACACCCGTGTACAAGAATTTTTCATATCAGCAAAATCGGTGTTCTTTTGTCCAAAGAATTAGTTAATGCTGTTTATTCTGACATGGCAGTCGCTTAATTCATTGCGCTCCAGACAACATAAGCATTTTAAGTCGACTCATTTTCATAAATAATGCTGCATGGAATGTGTTATGCGCTTCCAAAAGTAAATGCAAAATTTCAACAAATGTTGTCGATCATAACCTTTATTGTAGCAATTCCAACCAATATGCTGGCCACTTGGCATAGGAAGAGCAATGGAATTGATGACTTGGTCCAAGAACCTGCACGCAAAAGGCACAATAAGTACAAGGTGTCTCCATCGAGCAGGCATATATCACCACAACAAAAATCGGAAGGCTGACTTGGCAAACGCACAAGCACAGCAGCAATACTTTGTCGAATTGTCGAACACGTGTAAATGCCAAAAGCAGGGGCGGTTGAACTGCTGATTTTGTCTCACTTAATGAAGTAAATCTAGATATGCTAAAGAATCTAGGGTAGGCAAAATTAACGAGTTCCTCCACAGCACTGTGTGTGACAATCATATTGTGGTTTTGGGAATATCTGGAATTCTAATTTCATCTTGCACACAAAAGGCATATTAAATTAAAAAAATGTTTCAGTCAAGCATGCACATACACCTGCATACCAAAAAACAAGAGGCTATAGTTTGGTCAAAAGACAACAGACGATGCAGCACAGGGTGACAGAGGTTTAGGGAAAAATTCAGCCTAGTTGACATACTAAGAATTTTTTGCACATAAGCAACACGAGGAGAAAAATGGAGAGACACAACACATGCACTAACTTTAAACAAAATCGTTTATTGCACACGAGGCAAACATTTATACAGTGTTGGTGCCCTCACACTGCACCAAGAAGCCATGCACAGAGATTTATTTGTCTTTTTCCACTTCATTTTTACAAGACGTACGTAACACTAATCAACTAACGAACTATTGCACAATCAAGAAAGCAGATTCTTTATCCGACAAGGACAGGGACAGAGTGCTAACACGATTGGTACCCAATTTTTGCAATTCCTGCAGCTAATAGTATTATAAATCTCGTTAGTTCAGCTCTGTTAGTTGACAAAACCTTTGTGTTCTGCAAGAAAGGTTCACACATTACAATGCTATCTTAACCTATAATTCATGCAGCTGCTTGTTTGCCCAGCATACTGCTTACTACAGAAAAGAGGTGTCTGATAAGCAACAGCTTGTCTACATTCCGCAAACCACATCCTATATCGTTTTCTTACAAGCAGTTTTCTTCCGTGCTTGACTGCAAATTCTGCAAATTGATTTCAGCTTTCATAGAGCTGGAAAACTATTTGCACATTTGTATGTGACACCAACCTTATTATGTAATGCTAAATTTTGTGCAAGTATGGCACATCAGCTATTCTTTTTTGAGCGACATCACTGTTGCAACAGCCAACTACAGCGATGGAGCGGTACTTCCTAATTTAAAGGACCCCTGACACCGAATTTGGAAACGCGAGATGCTTGTGTTGTTTCATAGTCCTGCATGCGGGGGCACTTCTGACCGATTGTGAGTGACGAGCGTTGCCTTTAAGATATTTTAATTTGGTTTTAAAGTAAGCCTGAGTGCTCATCTGAACTTTGAACTCCTATCAACATAACCACTAGTATGACGTAGACGTAGGCCCCTTGTGACGTTGCAGAGGTAAAGCAAGTATTGTCGACCTCACAGACAGAAATACGCGCGGTGCACTGTGGTTATAGTGAACTAGAACCAACTTCCTAGTGGCGCGAACGGGAGGGTTCAGGCGTTCCTCTTGGCGAAGAAAAATCCAGATGGCGCCAGTGCAACTTTTTCTAGTCGCACCGCCCCTTCTGCTGTAGGCGCTTGCGCGCGTTGTGTGCATTTCTCCACGTTCCGCGTTGTTGTAGCGGTGCCGTGCATTAATAGACAGTTTCAGTTGAGCGCCCACTACATATATGTGGACGCAGCCTGTCATTGGGAATGGCTGGCAGGCTGCGTCCGCAGAGCTGCTGCGGCGTTTAACAGAGAACATGTATGCCGTTCGCTTCGACTAACTTCCAATGAATATCGTACTCGGCTGTTTCAGGAGGTTGAAACAACTTACACATGTTATAGGTGGATAGCAAAATGACGTCTTCCGGTTTGATGCCTAGCTTTCGCTGTTTCAAGGTGTGCGCCGTTCAGCGCTTTCGGGTGAGGACGTACAACTGCGGCGTCTAAGCGGCATCTGTAGTGAACTGGAATCGTTATAATTTATTATCATACTCTTATGTTTTTCTTTATATTTCACTACAGCTGCTTCGACTAAGGCGCAGCTACCATATTTCAGACACCAGTGATACACCAGCTCACGGCTTCTCACCGTTCTTCAACGGCGGCGCCAAGCAGTGCTGTCAGCACAAGACGCTTGTAAAAAAAAAAAAATAACTGCCGGGTGGCGACAAAAAGAGCAACGCATAGTGAGTCCACTATACGCGAACGCATCGGAGCGCTAGAAAAAAGTGCAGCCGCGATCCTTGCGGCGAGGAGACGCGTTCGGTTTCAGCCGCTGCATTGCCAGGCTCCTCCGTTCAAAACATTCGCAACCTCAGCGTCTGCCACTTGCGAACCGTCGTCGGGCTCGTTAGACGATGAGTAGGGCCACGAATCTGCGTCTGACAGCGATGACATCGTCTACCACGTGCTCGACGAGCAGACGAACTTATCCAACTGGCAGTTCAACAAGCGCGTGGCTGACGTCACCCAATACTGAGCATACGTCATCACGCGTGCCCCGAGGCGCGACCGCCGCGGCGCGGCGCTAGTTTCTTATCCTCTTTCGGCGCGCGTTTTGAACCTACGCTAAAAATGACCATAATTAAGGCTGCTAAGATTAATTAGACATCACGTAGGAGCATTTGCGGTGTCATTCCGTGATTACAAGACATAGACCTACTTATTGCAACATAAATGTCACAAACAAAAAATCGGCTGTCATGGGCCCTTTAAGCCTTTTACGACTTACACTTCTTTGTGCGACGCGTTGTGTGTGAACCTTTCCCATGTGCTGTGTGTTCTGTTGAGTTGTTACGCTATCCAACTACAGTTATGGAAAGGATGGCATCACGTGCTAATGTACAAGTAGTTTTTCAGCTCCATGCAAGTTGAAATCGATTTGCAGAATTAGTAGTCAAGCACCAAAGTAGACAATTGCTTGCACAAAACGACATAGGACATGCTGAGAAGCTGTCGTTTATCAGATACCTCTTTCATGTGGTAAGTGGTATGTCAGGAAATGAGCCACTGCATGAATGATAGGTTAAGAGAGCACTGTAATCTTGTGAACAAATGCAACGATGGATGGCTGGCGTCACAGTGTAGGGCATGAGAGTATGAACCTTTCTTTCAGGACACAAAGGTTTCATCAGCTAATAGAGTTGAACTAACGAGATTGATAATAGAAGCTGCAAAAATGTAAAAGTGGTACCAATTGTGTTAGCACTCCGCAACTATCCTTCTCGAATAAAGAATTGACTGTATTGAATGTGTAGTAGTTCGCGAAGTGATTATAGTGTGCCATATATTTTGTCAAAATAAAACAGAAAAAGACATATCTCTCTGCATGGCATCTTGGTGAAGCGCTAGGGCACCACCACTGTGTCTATTAGTGCCTTGTGCGCAATAAACCATTTCATTGAAAGTTAGTGCAGACATTGTCCCTCCCTTTTCGTCCTAGTGTCGCTTGTGTGCTAAAGATTCTTACCAAGTAAGTTGAGGTTACTTATGAGTACAGACAGGAAAAAAGATATGTTAAAGGAGTACTGACATGAATTTTAAAAAATTTCGGATTGATGCTCTAAATAAAGATACTGGTGTCGAGAAACCTAAAACGAGTATTGTGGTGCCTGGGAATGCATCGTATATATTTTATTTATCGCTGCCTTAAAAAGACACTTTTGGTTTCGATATCGAGGGGGCGGCTGCTCGGTGACGTTTCATAGCAGTGTGATGTCACGGGGATACAGAAACTCGCGACGTACTAGCGGCAAATCCATCATCTGCCCGTGGTGCACATAAACAACGATAAGTTAATTGTCGTCCAGTGACCCTGACAGTGATTTCTACGATATAGGCTGCATGCAGGATGCAGAACTTGCAAACTCGGGGGAACTGCCTTGACTCGTCAGGATAATGCCCATTGCACTGTGGCTGGCTTGCAGATGCTCAGCGACGAAAACTTCAAAGTCAAATTAAAATATTTGATACGTGTTCGACTCCGGTGTGTGGACATCGTTGACACTGCATACCAAGGAAACCAAAAATGTCCCTTTTGCGATGTCTCAAAATCGTGTCAGAACTCCTTTAAAATTAAAGCAATTTCAACCACAAAATACACATAAGCGCAGCAGCGAAACATTGGTAAACAGCACTAAACTTGTAACAGCCAAAAGCAGGTGCAACTGAACAGTTGATATTGTCCCACACAGTGCAATTAAATTTAGGTGTTTTATGGAATCCCGGGCAGGCAAAATCAACGAGTTCCTCCACAACAGTATGTCTCGCAATTGTGACCTGGTTATGGAATTACCAGAATGCTAATTTCGTCCTGCATGCAAAACGCACAATGAAGTCAGTCAAACATATGCATGCAGCAGCTTACCCTGTGTCAGAAATTACGACAAATCGGAACATTTTCCAAGCATGTTTTTGACACTTTCAGCGATGCCGCAATGGTTATTTATACCACCTGCACAAATCCTTATAAGTGAAACACACGGTGTCTTTAGAAATGTTCACGCATCCGAGGGCACGCTTGTGAAGCATTTGCGCGTTTTCAAAACCTTTAGTACCGATGAAAGTGCCACCTGCATTATATGTTTCGTAGCAAGCCCACTTTTGTAGCTGCCGAGCCATTTGTTCTAGAAAGTCTACATCGTTATCAGTGCCACGGTGCAATTAATAGATCCCCAACTGCTGCAAGTTCATAGGTAGAAGGGTATGGCACACCAGCAGGCGTTTCTTGTGTGAGGCGGTACCGGACATAATACACCTATGTTATTTAAAACTCTGCATGCCTTAGTTGGTTACTTGTTTTGTACTGAGCGCACTATGAGAGTATGTACTTACAAATGTAAATTATCATTATCATAACCACTGCTATGTTTGTTAGAGCAAGCTTACTCTCTCTTTGCACTTTGAAAGCTCGACACCTTGGCAGACATCGCTTGGTGTTTAGTCAATGAACTTTTTTCCAGACATGCAGCACTGCACTTTCCCCTGATGTTGGACTTTGGCAAGAGGATGCGCCAGCCAGCAAATGTCCACTGGAATGTGAATGCACCGTGCAGAATTTGCACATTTTCTCCAAACTTGTTGACTATCTTCTGTCCTGATCGGTTGGGACATGCTAGTGTGCACACCGTTGAACCTTCGGCAAACATTTCACAAGGATTTAATTGGCTTCAGCCCGTGGCAGGAGCACCAGAAAGATGGTAGACAAGTCTGCTATCTGAAAGGCTATGCCTTACCAGCCTGCAACTGCCAAATTAAGCATAGCACACAAACTCAGTGCACCGATTCCAGACAAGGTAATTGAGCAGCGTTTCCCTATACAAATAAACTAGTTAACATGAAAAGTAATACCGAAGGATTCCAACAAAAATATGCAGATCTTATGCGAATTTGTCTTTTTTTTTCGAACGTCGATGAATTTGCATGGAGGTAAAGCATCACCTTCGAGATTGGAGTCCAGGAACTCACCCTTTCCAGTTTTTTTCTTCCTTCAGAAACTAGGCAACTAACAACGCCAAATGCTACTTTGAAAGATGGTGACGATAATACTGAAACTTTCTGCAGTATTTGAGCACATATGGAGCTGCGGTATGTGCAAAATCTATCTCATACAGAAACGTACCCATCCCTACAACATGCTTTCAATAACAAACAACGGAAGAAACTGTTGATGTACTTGATGTCTTGAGCCTCTAATTCATGATAGAACATAGCATGCAATGGAAGAATTTAGGAAGCTTGTACATTAACTGCTGACCTAAAACAGCCAGAAAATATTCCGGGATGTCAGTGTCATAAGAGCCATGCTAATACATGGCAACAGCAGATGGTAATGAAACTGGCATGCTTTCATCCGGGCTCTTTGGCTCGCTCTTGCTAGTAATCTTAGCACTGTTAACGATTACAAGAATCTAAAAAGGAAATTTCTTTTTCCTGGAAGGCTATTGAAGACTGAATGACAGTTATGCCCTGCCTTCTGTATTTTGCGGGCCTCGAAGATTTCGCGTGTCAACTGGTCGTGGTGGCGGAAAAGAATCCTCATTCTAGAAAATTCTGCGGTGTACCCGCTATCTTGGCAGTGCATTGCCAAGTGCGTCGAGCGAACATTACTTCTCGGGGAATTTTGATGCTCCCTCAGTTGCGAGTTTACGCGTCGCCCCGATTGCCCAATGTAAACACTTCCACACGTACACAATGCCAATGGCACAAAAACATTCGTGTGCTTAATGGAACATGAATCCTTCACCACTGGGCCTTTTTCCGCACTGCTGTGCAGATATCACCAACTTTATTCTTGGTTGCGAACACCACTTCAATGCCATGACGTCGTCATGAGTTTCTTGCCTTGTAAGAGCATGCGCAGTAAGAGTATATCATGATGTTTCTTCAATAAACTTTTCAGTTGAAAGTCAGCACTCGTGTCGTGTCTACTCGTCCTTGGTCTCTGTTATTTCGCACTGTTTCGCCTCTACCAGCTATGAATTGTTACCGACTCGCCCAATTTTCAATCATACTAGCCTGTAAACCTTCGGCCTAGATTTCTTTTACCTTGAGCGGTAGTCCTGCCCACGGTTTTTGAACCACGAGAGCCCTATTGTATGTGTTAGCCTCCTGTAAAGCTTTGAACAACGGCTTGAAAATAGAATTTTGAATCACAGCGCAAGTTGCCCTCATTAAAGCCAGACCGATGCAAAAGCTGTGTCCCCTTGAACTTCATGTCTGGCTTCTTGGCAGAGCAGTGGCCTGTGCCCATTAAGCTAATGAAAAAAAGCCCATGAGCAGTGAAGTGGGGACACTACGGCTCATTAGTTTTATTAAATGCTTTTTGTTTAACGTTGGCAGATCAATTTTTGTGCACTGATTAGTACACCACTTCTGACATATTTCGCAATGGTCAAACGAAGAATATGCACGCACAAAGTGTACTTACATACAGCTCTACAGCTCCAACTTTCTCCATGGGCTCGGATCCAACGCCAAAGTTTTACGACTGCACTCGCAGCATGGGCACCTGCGCAAATAAAAGCCTTTTTGCACACTAATGTACAAGCGAAGACCTAGCTTATTGCATTCGTTCTCATAAGTGTGTGTCACAAACCTTTTACTAGTTCAACTCTAGGGCAAGAAAGTAACTACAAGCGGTATTCAACCGTTTCTATACAATAGCGTGAGACGGAAGCTGCATAAGTTTCTGTCGCACAAATTGAACGGTGTTCCCAGGCTACAAGAAAATACAAAAACTGTCACGCTGAAAATAGTTCTAAGTAGAGACACGTACTGCGTGGAGAAATTTCATCGTCGCGCGTAGAAAACATCGCAGAACAAGGAATGCAAGAACTTACCTTGACGTGCGTTGACACCGGCGCGAAGCGCGTTTAGGGACAAGTGGAGCTAGGGGCGTTCTCCTCCTCAGTACCTAGGCCAGCGGCCGTCTTCAGGGAGAAAAAGTGCCCAGAAGCGCGTTTCAGGCGCTATCGGATGGCGGCGCGGCGGTCGCTCCCTGTAGTGGCCACGAAAACAAATGTCGCGGCGCGTTCACGCCACTCGACAGTTCTAGTACACTCTACTATTGGCCGCGAGGGGAGAGGTTCTTTGCAGTACGTTCCGCATGGGTCTCCTTTGCGCATGCGTGTCCACGAATCCTTTTGTGTTCGACGGCTAGGTACCTGGGGACAGAATCTCTAGGGATTTTCGATCGCGGCGCCGTCACTTTAAAGGGCCATTTTCCTGTTGCTCAGTGAAAGCCCTCTGCGCCCTTCGGGCGCGGGAAACTATTCGTGGCTTCGCCCTCGCTTCGACAGCTAGGTACCTGGGGACAGAATCTCTAGGGATTTTCGATCGCGGCGCCGTCACTTTAAATGGCCATTTTCCTGTTGCTCAGTGAAAGCCCTCTGCGCCCTTCGGGCGCGGAAAACTATTCGTGGCTTCGCCCTCGCTTCGCGAGTGCAGCCATTTCGCTAACGCTCAATGGCCGGTTGGCAGGGTCTCCGTCACGCTCTAGTGGCCGCTGTCGCGGCCACGGGCTGTTTAGCCCGCGCGCCTGCCTCTTAGGGGCAAGCGCCCGTCCGTGTCAGCGTCCGTGGTGTGCCCGTGTCACTGGGGCGCACGTAACCCACGAGGCGCTTCGCGCTTCTCACTCTGGTAACAGACTAATGCAACGCCAAACAATACCCTGCCGGGAAAAAAAAGAGAAAGAAAAAAGCCGGCAGATCGCACGCATTGTGGGAATCGATGTAATGCGAAGCAGCCAGCAAAGAGCTGCATACATCGTCTTGTATGTCACTAAGGAAAATGTGTGTCATTGTTTTCATGTTAATTCCTAATATTTATGTTCGTCTCACACTAACGTCGCGCAGTACCAACTTCGGGGTAGAGCAAGCTAGCGAAACGGCCGCCAGCGCACCATGAGCGTGGCACGTATAAGTCATGCTGTACATGACATGTGTGTCATGACTTTCATGTTAACTCGTGTTATTTATGTTCGTCACACAGTCACGTCGCAAGATACCTATTTTGGTGTATATGAAGCTAGCGAAACGGCCACCAGCGCCCCATGAGCGTGGCACGTAAGTCATGCTGTACATGAAATGCGTGTCATGATTTTCATGTTAACTCGTGTTATTTATGTTCGTCACACAGTCACGTCGCACAATACCAATTTCGGGATAGATCAAGCTAGCGAAACGGCCGCCAGCGCCTTATGAGCGTGGCACGTAAGTCATGCTGTACATGACATGCGTGTCATGATTTTCATGTTAACTCGTGTTATTTATGTTCGTTACACAGTCACGTCGCAAGATACCAATTTTGGTGTACATAAAGCTAGCGAAACGGCCACCAGCGCACTGTGTGCGTGACACGTAAGTCATGCTGTACATGACATGCGTGTCATGATTTTCATGTTAACTCGTGTGTTATTTATGTTCGCCACACAGTCACGTCACGCAATACCAATTTCGGGGTAGATCAAGCTAGCGAAACGGCCGCCAGTGCACCATGAGCATGGCACGTAAGTCATGCTGTACTTGACATGCGTGTCATGATTTTCATGTTAACTCGTGTCATTTATGTTCGTCACACAGTCACGTCGCAAGATACCAATTTTGGTGTATATCAAGCTAGCGAAATGGCTACCAGTGCCCCATGAGCGTGGCACGTGAGTCATGCTGTACATGACATGCGTGTCATGATTTTCATGTTAACTCGTGTCATTTATGTTCGTCACACAGTCACGTCGCAAGATACCAATTTTGGTGTATATCAAGCTAGCGAAACGGCCACCAGCGCCCCATGAGCGTGGCACATAAGTCATGCTGTACATGACATGCGTGTCATGAGTTTCATGTTAACTCGTGTTATTTATGTTCGTCACACAGTCACGTCGCACAATACCAATTTCGGGATAGATCAAGCTAGCGAAACAGCCACCAGCGCCCCATGAGCGTGGCACGTAAGTCATGCTGTACATGACATGCGTGTCATGATTTTCATGTTAACTGGTGTTTTTATGTTCGTCACACAGTCACGTCGCATAATACCAATTTCGGGGTATATCAAGCTAGCGAAACGGCGGCTAGCGCCCTATGAGCGTGGCACGTAAGTCATGCTGTACATGACATGCGTGTCATGATTTTCATGTCAACTCGAGTTTTTATGTTCGTCACACAGTCACGTCGCGCAATACCAATTCCGGGGTAGATCAAGCTAGCGAAACGGCCGCCAGCGCACCATGAGCGTGGCACGTAAGTCATGCTGTACATGACATGCGTCTCATTATTTTCATGTTAACTCGTGTTCTTATGTTCGTCACACAGTCACGTCGCTGCCGCATAATACAAATTTCGGGGTAGATCAAGCTAGCGAAACGGCCGCCAGCGCCCCATGAGCGTGGCACGTAAGTCATGCTGTACATGACATGCGTGTCATGATTTTCATGTTAACTTGTGTTATTTATGTTCGTCACACATTCACGTCGCAAGATACCAATTTTGGTGTATATCAAGCTAGCGAAACGGCCGCCAGCGCACCATGAGCGTGGCATGTAAATCATGCTGTACATGACATGCGTGTCATGATTTTCATGTTATGACTTGTCATTTATGTTCGTCATACAGTCATGTTATGCCATACCAATTTTGGTGTACACTCGATTAACCAAGCGACCAGGAGAGCACAAAGTCGTAGGCGGCTAGATAGATAGATAGATAGATAGATAGATAGATAGATAGATAGATAGATAGATAGATAGATAGATAGATAGATAGATAGATAGATAGATAGATAGATAGATAGATACGCTCAAAGTCGCAGAAGTTCGCTAAGAAATGCTTCGCATTTGAAAAAAAACTGGACAGCAGCGAGGTTCGAACCAACGTACTCGCAGTTTCGAGCACGGAGTTGCTCGGAGTATTTCATGCAAGACGGACGTGTCCCGCGATGCCCTGTTCGCCCGCTCAGGACGGACTCGTGCCGCTCGCCGTAGACGCCCCGTGACGGTTGCCTCGTCCGCCATGCCGTGCGCCTCTCAACGACTGGGGCTTCACCGCTCCGTCGCCGACGTGCACCGTGCCTCTAGCCTATCGTGGTCCCGTCCCTGAACTCTTGTGACCGGCTCCCAACCCATCTTTCCTATCTCTTTCTTCTCCGTCGCTGTGCCCTTACTACTATCCTTTTTCTTTCCACTTTTCTTTTTATCTCCATCCCCTACAAGGCACTGCGCCGTGTCGCCTCAAGGCAGACAGAAATTAGGTGCCTTTTTCCTTTCCTCAATAATCACCGAAGTTTCGAGCACGACACGTTAACCGCTACGCCACTAGAGCCAATCGGTTCGGTAGGTTTAACGGGCTGCATTTGTATTGTCACGACTCGCGGTCATCGTCGTCGGTACAGAGACAAACCACGGTGCCAGAAAAATACTTCCTTACACCGTGAAATAAACGCTCGGACTCGTTCGAGCGCAGCAGATCCGTCAACACCAGTCGGCCAGAGAACACCCATGAGTCGGCGAAGCGGCGTTCCAAAGAGCTCCGCTACGAAGTGACGGCGCCACGATCCCTCGGCTCCCCGCGCGCTGGCACCTAAAGTCCCTAGATTTTTCCCTGTTCTTTCGACTCTACTAGCCACCTAACTCTACTGGCACCCGCCTCACGCGTGGCCTTGGAAAATATGGGCAGCGCGCGCTAGCAGACGCCGCACGCCGACGGCTATGAGCACCCAACTAAAAATGGCGCTCTACAACAGCCGAAATCAAGCTTAGAAGAATAGGAAAAAGGGACGAAGGCTCCCATGCGGGCACATTTGAAAGAAGTATTGGGCTTGCAGCTGCTACGATGGGCGATTATATGCGCTGCACGCAGGCATCCGCAGAGTCTGTGCTTGTGCTGCTCCATTCCATCCGATACAGATGTTACTTCAGTACATTTGAAGGTGAAAACCTCAGCGCTAATAGGACGGAACACGCGCACTGCGTCAGGGCTCGTCTCATCTCTTTGTAATTCGTCCTCGTTTGTGCTAAAGTTCTTACCTGCGAAGTTATGCAGCAACGAGGCCTATTAACGTGAGTGTTTGAACGGGTTGGTAATTCATCTAGAACATCATCTTGATGGCTTTCACCTTCCAGTCGTCTCAGGCAAATGCATTTAAGGGACCCTCAGTTTTTATTGTACTTCAGTACAGGCCATTTCATTGGCGCATCTTAGCACCTCCGTACGGTAAACGCCATAAGTACGGGAATATCTACCGCGCGCAAATGTCAGTCGCTATTAATAAGTCCCGCAGGTGCCTTACATCTTATTCATGTGCTGTCACCACTGCAGGCTCCCCAGTGCCCCGCGCCGCAGGAAAAGTGGCACGGAATCTGCTCTCAACAAGTGCTGAGCGTAGTCGCAGCGGCCAAGCGGCACTACCACTACGCTCAGTATATTCTAGGGACCGTACTACTATGGTAGTACTACCGCACCACCACACGCCCGGCATGCCTGTGCTCGGCCGCGCCAGACAACATCTGCGGCCGTGCTCGCAAGGCGCGTGTCTCCGTTGCTAGGCGACGGCCACGCATGCGCAAAAGAAGGGAGAGGCTCTTTGCAGTACGTTCCACATGGGTTTCCTTTGCGCATGCGTGGCCATCGCCTAGCAACGGAGACACGCGCCTTGCGAGCGCGGCGGCGCGGCCAGATGTTCTCTGGCGCGGCCGAGCACAGGCATGTCGGGCGTGTGGTAGTGCGGTAGTACGGTCCCTAGAATATACTGAGAGTAGGGGTAGTGCCGCTTTGCCGCTGCGACTACGCTCAGCACTTACAAATTCCGTGCCACTTTTCCTGCGGCGCGGGTCACTGTGGAGCCTGCAGTGGCGACAGCACCTGAATATATAAGATGTAAGGCACCTGCGGGACTTGTTAGTAGCGACTGACATTTGCGTGCGGTAGATATCGTCGTACTTATGGCGTTTACGTACGTACGAAGGTGCTAAGATGCCCCGATGAAATGGCCTGTACTGAAGTACAATAAAAACTCAGGGTCCCTTATGCATTTGCCTGAGACGACTGGAAGGTGAAAGCCATGAAGATGATGTTCTAGATGAATTACCAACGCGTCCGAACGCTCACGTTAATAGGCCTAGTTGCTGCATAACTTAGCAGGTAAGAACTTCAGCACAAACGAGGACGAATTACAAAGAGATGAGACGAGCCCTGGCGCAGTGCGCGTGTTCCGTCCTAGCGCTGAAGTTTTCACCTTCAAAATGTACTACATTTGTATCGGATGGAATGGAGTAGCACAAGCACAGACCCTTAATATTTTCATGAAGCCAGATGCATGGGTCGCGGGCCGCTGCGGATGCCTGCGTGCATGCGCGCGCATATAATCGCCCATCGTAGCAGCTGCACGCCCAATACTTCTTTCAAATGTGCCCGCGTGGGAGCCTTCGTCCCTTTTTCCTATTCTTCTAAGCTTGATTTCGGCTGTTGTAGAGCGACATTTTTAGTTGGGTCCTCATATCCGTCGGCGTGCGGCGTCTGCTGGCGCGCGCTGCCCATATTTTCCAAGGCCAGGCGTTTGCGTGAGGCGGGTGCCAGTAAAGTCGAAAGAACAGGGAAAAATCTAGGGACTTTAGGTGCCAGCGCGCGCTGCCCATGGTTGCCAGGCGTGCACACGCATGCGCAAAGGAGACCCATGTGGGACGTACTGCAAAGAACCTCTCCCGCAAAAGAAACCCATGTGGAACGTACTGCGAAGAACCTCTCGCCGCCTGGCAGCTGCTGGCTGAACCGCGCCTAGTGTGGATGGCTCCATGCGTCGTCTGCTAGCCACGTCGTGTTTGAATGTGCGCGTACGTTGTGCAGGTGCTCAAAAGGCGGTTTGTTCCGTTGCGTTAGTGCAACTTGAACCGCACGTGCGTATGCTTACACGATGTAAAGAAGTATTTGGGCTTGATCGGCTGTATATGTACTGTAATAAGATCAGTGAGTGCACTTGTCGAGAGTGCGGTGTGTGGTCGTCGTACCCTCCGTTCACGAGAGTCATATCAGTGTAGGTGCCGCTCTGTGGTTCAAGCGCATTCTAAAGTGCACTTTGCGTTGCCCTAAAGATGAGAAGTATTAAATCTCATGTGAATATAGCCCTTTAGGTGGTAAAAAAAGGCTCTCATGCACTTGCGCGTTGTGCTTACTTTCGTTTATAGGTTACGCGACGAGCTTTAGTTGTGTACGGTCCTGGTCCCTCTACAGAGAAATATTTCTGTCAAGTCACACCTGACACTTCGGTGCTTAAATTGTCCCCTAAAAATAAAAAAAATGGAATGACACGGAAATCGCAATACTGAGTTGCCTTGCGCAATTTTAACTTGTGGCGAAATTTATACAAAAACACCCGTGTACTTAGATTAAGGCACGCGTTAAAGAGCTCTGATGGTCAAAAATAATCCAAACGGCGTACTTTACAGTTATGTCGTAGTAACTTCACGCGAAGCCACATCTTTTTCCCTTACATTATCTTGAGCGTTTGTGTTGCGTTAATTGTTATAGATTGACGGAAGGCAGCGGACATTATTCGCATGAAAAACGTTCTTTGGTCCCGTGAGATAACCGGGCCTTTTTTCCACTACTGTCGTGCAAGTAATCAATCGAAGAAAGGTCCGCGGTGTACAGTTACCATTGTGTACTGTTACTGGAATAAAAACAAGTGTGTGCCTCCCGTTAGGGGGTCCTGTTAGCAACTCCTCAGGATCTAATAAAGTTCGTTGTCTGTCTGTCTGTCTGTCTGTCTGTGCGTGTTAAACATCTCCGTAGCACTAAAGCGCTGTCAGCCACGTAGCTTTCCTTAGCAAACCTATCAACTGTCCTACATTTCATGGAGAACTGAATAAGAAATGTGGATGAATATTTGAGCACGCAGTGCACGAAGTGCTATTTGAACTCATCGTGCAGGAATACGGGCTTTCTTTTTGTTGGGGGGTATCCAGATTAACAAGAAGTAAATAATTAATTCAGTCACGCTACAGCAGTGCGTAGTAGGTGGAACACAAGCTAAACATGTACAAATAAAACAACAAGAAAACGTCATCCATTGCGAAAACGCCGACTGTTGCCGAAGGCGGGCAACCTGTTCGTTGGCAGAATGCGCTTTTCTCACAAGTAATAGTAACGTTCGGCGCGCTTCGTGCATTAATTCGGGAATGAAGAGCGCACATATATTACCAGAAAGCTGCAGCCAACGCATTTTGTTTGCCGGAAATCGGGTCAAATCGCTCACAACGAAGCGCTGTTGTGTGCGTTTGCGTACGCGCCGACAACCGCCTATCCACACTAGCGCGGCAACGGTGCTGCCACCTGTAGCCCGATCTAGCGGCGAATAGTCGGAATACAACTTCAGGAGAGGCCCCGCCCAGACGACCGAAGCGCGGCAACCGGTCGCCTCCGCGACTAAAGAAATAGTCCCCCTCATGCACGCGCCGATGTTCTCCGAAGGCGCCGATGTTCACCGGCCGTCCCGCTCATGACGTCAGTCCCGAGTGCGCACCCATTGGTGCAGGCTTATGTTCATCCGCCTTTGAGGAGGAAATGCCGCTGACTATTGGCGGCTGGATGGATGGATGGATGCTATGAGCGTCCCCTTTATAACGGGGCGGTGACATGTCTGCCACCAGGCTCGAAGAAAAAAAAAGAAAAAAAAACTTCCTTGTTTTATGTTGGCCTAATACCTTATCTACATTGATTAAATCTATGTTATTATACCAAAAAAATATAAATTCACGGTCCATCTCTCTGCCTCTTAACGCAGAATGACGTTATTTTTCCCCATTATTTATTTTTGTACTTTATCTCTACTTTTCTGCCACCAAATACTCTAACCTTCTCTTACTTATTTCTATCGCAGACGTGTTCAGCTTTCCATTGTTGTCCCTAAAACCCAAGGTTTCATGTAGACTCGTGCCCACACGTATACCTGGGTGAATATCGCCACATTCAATCAGTACATGTTCCATCGTTTCCTTAGTTCCCCCGCAGCATGTACATTGTTCTTCTTCGTTACTGAATCTCGCTTTATAACTACGCGTTCTAAGGCAGCCCGACCTTTCTTCAAACAGTAAAGCGCTTCCCCTTGAATTATCATAAAACCTTTCCCTCCTTATTTCGTTTTTTCCCCTTTCGGTAGTTACTCAGAGCCGGCCTCTTTTCCATCGCTGTCATCCAATAAGTCCTCTCCGCCTCTCTGACCTTCCGCTTAATGCTCCTTGTTGCCATATCGCCCGCACTGCTAGCCGTATATTTACTGGCGATCCTCCTAGTTCTTTTTCTCCACTGCGTGTTGTAGTGACCACGTAACTCACAGGAGCCACTAGCGTGGGTTCGGACTTAGCGAGCCACCGGGCCGCGTCTGCCGTCGCCTCGCGTGAACTAGCGCACCGCTGCACACGCACGTTCGAGCGCAAACAAGGCGCCGAGCGTAACGCGGCAAGTACACAGTACTGCTCTCGAAATCCGCAACACTTTATTGCCTGCGGCAACACCACAAAACGCAGTACAACGCCCGCTCCCAAAGGCGGCGGGAGAAGCAAAACAGGCTTTACCACGCCACGGGCGAAAGTACAACACAAAGGGTGCCGCTAGCACGTCTCCGCGGGCAAAAGGGCTCACGGCGACACGCCGCTGAGAGAAACGTTCCCTCGCGACTATGCTGCGTGCTCTCGATCAGCGACCAAAACAGGGCCCGATCGCTCGAGCAAGGGCAAACTCCGCTCGCGTTGGCTTCGATAGGTACGGTTTCGGCGTAGTATGACCACGCACGAATGCACAGCACCGCTCTTCGGCCTAGCGTTCGGAGAGGACAACGTAAGGTAAGCGCTCGCCGCTGGCGCAAGGCACCGTTAGCGAAGTCCGTCCGAGCGAGCCCAAACAAAGGAGCCGACGGACGGGAAAGAAAATACGTGCTTACCCTACGAGGTCCAGAGAGAGTCTGCTCCCCCGCCGCGCGCAACGTCTCGCGAGACGCGAGCACGCGAGACTCGAACGTGGCGCCACCGTCGCGATCCGGCGCCGGGGTGAGGGGGTTTAACGTCACCCCCGCTCGCCCAGCGCCGTAGGACGGCGGAGGAGGGGAGCGACATGATCGGACATGAGGATGGCAGAAATAGGCGAAAAACCCGCGCAATGGCGACGGGCAAGCCTCAATCCCCACAGTGTCAACGCTTTTTCTATACAAATACCTGAAAACCTTCTCTGCCTATCTACTCTTCTTCATTTTCCTCAGCCTCTCTTCGAATCTCATTTTGCTCTGAGCTTCCCTCACATCAAAGCCTGTCCATCCCATATCACCCTTTACAGCCTCATTTGTCGCCTTCCCGTGAGCGCCCAACGCGAGGCGGCCCACCGTCCTTTGATTTACATCCATTCCTGATTGTACCTCTGACTTCATGCACACCACTGAGTTCCCAAATGTAAGCCCCGGGACCATCACACCCTTCCACAGCCCTCGAAGCACCTCGTACCTATTGTATCCCCATAAAGCTCTGTGCTTCATAATTGCAGCATTCCTCTTTCCCTTTGCTACCGATGCTTTCTCTTGTATCTCCATATATCTATCCCCCTCATTTAACCATACCTCGAGGTACTTGTACTCGCTTACCCTCGGTATTTTTGGACCCTTTATTAAGACCGCATGGTCTTCGTGATCATTGAATACCATCAATCCACATTTTGTTGCACTAAATCCTAGTCCTAGAGCCTCACATTCCCTTCCGCATATATCTGCCAGTCGCTGTATATCATCTTGACTGTCCGCAAATAAGACAATATCATCAGCATAATATAGACCTTGAAGCTTCTGCTCAACCATCATGCCGAGCTCTTTGTGTGACAAATTAAATCCAATGTTGCTACCTTCTAGCGCTTTTTCCATCCTCACCATGTACAGCATGAATAACAGCGGGGACAAAGGACATCCCTGTCTCAGCTCCTTGCTAATTTCAACGCTGTCCACAAAATTTCCTCATTAACGTTGTCATACGCCCCGGTGATATCTAGGTAAGCTACGTATAAGGGCCTGTTTTCTATTTTCGATATTTCTATACACTGGGTAAGAACAAACAGATTATCGTCTAACCGCCTGTCGATTCGAAATCCATTCTGAAATTCTCCCAAAATATCATTTTGTTCTACCCACGCTTCTATTTTTAATTTTACTGCCTGCATCGCCAACCTGTATAGCACCAATGTAATGGTTAGCGGTCTATACGAGCGAATGTTAACCTTTTCTCCCCTGCCTTTCATTCTACTTTTTCGCCAACTGTCTGGTATTTCCCTTTCCTGCAAGCACTTTTCTACGGCTTTCAGCAGTGCTTCTTTAGTGTTATGTCCGAGTTCGTTAATGAGGCGGGAACCTCATCTAAGCCCGGAGTAGTGCGCTTAGGAATTTTTCCTTCGGCCTTCTTCCAATTGAAATTCTCTAGTACTACATCTTCGTTGGTTGCACTCCTTTGCGTACTTTTACTCACCGGGGGAATCCCCTGGGCGACCTTTTTAAATGAATCGGCTGTTATGTTTCGGATGTAACCTAGCGCTTCATACCCTTCCAATTGATTTCCTCCTTCATCTACCAAACGTTGTTGCATTTGACAGAATTCCTACCCAGTGCTTTTAGGTGGCTCCAAAATATCCTAGGCGCGGCCTTCTTCTTTTCGCGATTCTCTGTCATCCAGCGTTCACTTTCACCTTTCATTTTTGCCTCGACTAATTTCTGCACAATGGATTTTTGCTCTAAATATATTTCCCATATTTGGTTGACTTCGTCCTGTGGCCGCTTCTCCTTTTTTAACGCGATAGCGTTAGAGAGCTTGTGTCGCAGAAATTCCGCCGTCGGCGTCGGGACCGTTGGTTGTGAGCGAAAAATCGAGAAAGAAGCAAATAAAGTAAAGAATAAAACTTTCGGTCCCATTGAGGATCGAACCCGGGCCGTTCGCGTGGCAAGCAGGTGTTCTACCACAAAGCCACGATGTTACTTGCAGCTGCTGCGGAAAAAAACACTACATAAATGCCATGTAGTGGGAGGAGTCTCCTTAAAGGAGTACTGACACGATTTTGAAGTGCAGCAAAACGGACGTTTTTGGTTTCCTTGGCATGTAGTGTTAACGCTCTCCCCACACCGCATCCGCGAAACACGTATAAATATTTAAGTTTGATTTTAAAGTTTTCATCTCCCAGCATCTGCAAGGCAGCTTCACCGCATGGAGAGCCCTATGACGTTTGAAGTCAGCTCACTTGGTTTGCGAAATCTGGGTTCTGCATGCAGCCTAAACCACAGAAATCGCTGTCGGAGGCACTGGACGACAGTTCACTCATCATGAACCACGTTCGACTGACAGCAAAGGACAGCAGGTGCATATTTCGTGGGTTGCAGTCTGCCCGTGACGTCACGGGCCGACTTGACACGTCACTATGAATCCGCCCTCTTGAAACCGAAACCGAAACTGCTGGTTGAAAGAAGCGGTATTAAAAATATATGCAATGCATCCCCAGGCACCACGACACTCTTTTTAGGGTTCTCGACACCCGTGCTTTCATTTAGAGCAACAACCCGAAAAATTTTTAAATTCATGTCAGTACTCCTTTAACGCATTTTGTTCGACAGGTGTCACGACGAAAACGAGCCCATTCGGCGATTTGTAGCCGGATTTGGGAGGCCATCAGTCTACGTCGAAAAAGGCCGTGATACATGGCTTGCACGTGACGTCACCATTGCTGCGGTCCTACTGCGGCGGCCGTATTGGTGAACAGCCGCACAGACAAGCCGTACGTACCAGCCGTGCGACTACAGTGTTCAGTACCGTGGAGCTGACGGAGCCGCATTGCCGCGGTCACTTTTTTTTTTTTTTCGCGAGCCGTTTATTGTGCATCCTGCCGCCGGTTGGCACAAGGCAGCTGTTAAATGCGGCGTACCATTCAGAACTGATACGGCAAGCGTGTTCTCGCTATGAGGTAAAAGTGCGGTTGTGCGACAGAGTGGATCACACGCTTCGACCCGGAACGGACACGACTTCGAACATCTCCACCTTCCCAGAAGTGTCGCACGGCGAGCGAACGCTTTGGTTTTCAGCAATAACCTTGTTACTCTGGGCGAAATAAAGGCGTACAAGTCAATGGAATCGCACAACTACTTTACCAGCGGATGGGTGAAGAGCCTGTCTGCAAAAGAGCTTCGCGACCACGAATGTGATCGTGCTTGTAGAGGTAAGTTGAATCGTTCATCAAATTGACCCATTCGCCAGCCCTAAGTTATCAAAAGCGATGCACGAACGCTGCTAAATCAACGAATGCGCTTAGTTATCATGCGAGCGTAGCGAGGTGCTCACGCGGTGGCGTGTTTTTCGATCGCGCCTCCGCTTTGCTGTCCGTTTTGTCATATACATAGAGGGACGTGTGTACGCGTGTGTGAACGTAGTGCTAAGGGTTTTGTCACTGCATGCGAACCGTCATCGAGAGCAAGCCACATTCGGCTTCATGAACACGCATCGGCCTGTGCTCGGCGCCGTTCGGCCTCCGCTTGCCGCTTTTCGTGACGCTGTTTTCCGCGCGCTTATGTCGCGCAGCGCCTGCATTTGAAGCTGTAGCCGAGTCGTAGAGACGGCGCCCAATCTGGGTTCGTCTCGTCGAACAACGCGGACGGCTTTCCTACGAACACAAGAGCATCCGTGTTAGTGTCTTCATATCTTCTCTTTTTCGCTTGCCTGCTCCACACACACAAACTTTGGGGTTTTCTTCGTCGAAATTTGCACGCGCCTTATGTGCGCGAGCCAGGTCATACGACGGTTGGCGCTGGGCATTTTCGTACGCTCGCACTGGCCTTGAATAGCCTTTGGTATTCGAAAGAAGCTCGTACTAGTGGGCTGCTTCTTTCTGCCCCAGCTGTCGCTACGATTATAGCAGCCTACAACTGCGCATATAACGATAGTCAAGGGAAAAACTCGCCGGTGCGGCGAGGCAGCGCTGAGCAAGGTCTAACAGGTCTACCCGCTGTTCACCAATATGGCCGACTCGCTCCGAGTAGTGACGTCGAGTGACGTAGGTGCAAGCCATGTATACACCAGAGCACGCCTGTCTCGCACCCAGGCTGCTGGCGAGCCGAGCGGATACTATCGCGCCCAGACGCCGGGCTGGCCGGGGCTGCCAAGGCGCGCGCGGGCTGCACCAAGTAAACAGGCCAAGCTGCAGTTCTGAGGCTTTAAAGTGCGAAAAAGTACCCGTTCACGCCGCTTCAGCGTATAAGAGCTCGTCTGGGCACTACTGCGTCGTCTTTGGATGCTAAAACAAGCTGTGCAACAAGAGGATATTAGCGTTGTCTGCGACGATTACGACGCGCCACGGAAATAGTGCCGGTGCGGTGTTTTCAGCTTCGCCGCGAGTGGATAACTGTGATTCAAGCAAAAAAAATCACAGCATATCCACGGGGTGAATGATGATGAGTGGGGCGAAGCTACAGAGGGAATCATCTGTAAACCGTGAAACTCTTCCGTGAAATGCGCCCAGTACATAATATAAAGAGTGTGAAACATCGTGTATATATTAAACATCAAACTTTTATTGTACTGTTGGTTTACGTGGTCCCTTCATTATCACTTGTGATCGGTGAAATGCAAGGAAGAAGTCCGCTCCCGAGCGAAAGAGCGCCAAGAGCGACCGCATTCCCCGCTCGCCCTGTGCGAATTAAAGGCAAGGCTAGAGGGAAGACAGGACGCGCGTTCCACGACGCGAGGTCGGTAGCGTGCCCAACGAAAGCCAACGGAACGCGATCGTGCAAGTGCTCCGGCTTCGCATCGCCTCATGGTTCCATTTAGCGTCCCAAAACCAAACATATTGCTCAAGGTGTGCCTTGCGTTTTTCGTAGAAATAATTTCTTTATCATGTACATTAAGACGAAAAGTTGAAAGCTCACTAGAGTGTATCGCCCGCAAAGTATGTCTTTTAGTGTGATTTAACTCTCGTACGGCAGGGTCCTCGCGCCGTTGCCGGTCCACCTCGCCCGTTGACGATCGGGCGAGGTGGCTAAATACAACTACTACTACTACACTTTAAGAAAAACATCTGGCGTTCTTTCGTTCTGCTTTTACAAAACATCTGGCGTCTTTCGTTGGTTTATTTCATCAATCAACGGCGTTTTGAACAAAATTTTTATTGTTTAATCACGCACAGGAGAAATCTCACCAGGCACTACCTTGGAGGTAAACAATGGCTGCTAATGGCAATGAGAGACAGAAGAAGTCGGCTTTTAGCTAACACTTACACTTCTACTTCTACTAACGTTTCCTACTGGAACATGCCAATGGCTGCTAATGGGGAATGAGAGACAGAAGAATTCGGCTTTTAGTTAACGCGCACGCTGCGAATTTTTTATTGTTCAACAACGCACAGGAGAAATCTCCCACCGGCACCACCTTGGAGGTCAAAGCTTAAGACTTGTTACTCACTACTACGACCATGACGACTACGAGGGACGAACGGGTGCCGCCTTAAGGAGCTTCGCCCCTAAAAAACTAGGAGCCGAGTGAAAATGCGCGAGTAAGTACACTAACCGCGTATTCTGCAGTGTGATACCCACCTATTTCATTTTGCGAACCTAATTTGCGTGACACGCAGCTGGGTTGAAGGCAGGCGTCAGCTTTGTGTGGGGGTGCACTTCATACCTTTGAGCGTTTCCTTTGACGAAAATCTAGTGCTAGGTAGTGCTTTCAAGCACAAGCAATCAGCATGCTTTGCCACTTCCAACGTAGTATTAGGCTTTAGTGCTTTTGATGGCATCCACGCCTTCGAGATTTCGTCTTCAAAAGGTAATAAATGGCACGGTGCTCCTCAACAGCTGGCCAGAATTTCGTGCTTCCATTTCAGTGTTTGATGTCCCCAAATTTATTTGGACACGAGGCATCCAGCTGCACATAATACATATATTGGCACCTAAGTAAACAGTACTCGCGCCAGTGTCCTTTACATTGCAGGCGTAGCTAACCGGCTTAACTAAGAGTAGCACAGTTTCGCTTGTAAAGCACCATCGTTACAAGAATAAAATAGCGCAGGTAGCTTCCAAAAGGGATCGCTGAACGATACTTCAGGTTATACTCTCTGACAGCACGCTTTTGTGAGCAAGACGCATTATTGTAAGAGCGCCCGTGAAACAAAAATTACGTTCCGCGAAACTACCCGTAAAGCGTACTCTAATTATTACGCGATGCATGCTGAAATGATGAGCTTTCACAAAACTTTGTGCACAACTTGTAATATGGGGCAACAAAACATCGTTTCACTCTTTCGCGAGCTGCATTGCAATTACGATTCACGCGTACTACAGCGAGAACGTTTTTTTTTTTACAAATGTAACAGCGTACGTATCTGACGAGATTGCTTCCGCAGCCCACTCAGCACGTGCTGTATACATTGTGGACTTGCATGAGGAAGATGTTCTTGGTGTTCCAATAAAATCAGCGAAAATTTCCAGGCTAGAAAAGACGCGAAACACGCTCACCGACGGGCTGAGTTTCGGAAGTTTCACGTTTGCTCTGTGTAGCGTCTGCTGGCGCGGCAGCCCGCGCGTGTTGTTTCGTCGCGTGTGCGATAGATGGCGCGACGCGCGATGCAAATATGGCGATGCGCATGGAATTCGCTGTGTTCTGGTCTATAGTGCAGCCGCTAAAAACACACACGAACTTTCAAACACCTCTAAAAATGGACAACTATAACCATCTAGCGGAAAACATATCAAGCCAATGCCGCCTGAAGGCGTTGATCAAGCAAACAGCAAACGCTAGATAATGTGCTGCCATCTGTGAGGCATTGTGAGACTCTTCATGGCCTCCGAGATGGCAAGCGCGCGGCGTGTATCTTGGAGGCCATGCGACTCTTGCTTTAGATCAAAAACCTGTATGTACCATTCTCGAGCGCGCGCGTGTGTGTGTCTGTGTGCGTGCGTGTGTAACAATACACATTAATAAGTATGCACTTAGTGGTTGAAGTGCGCACTAGGGGCCGGATTTCGCTATTGCGTTCAACTCTTAAAGGAGTACTGACACGATTTTGAAGTGCAACAAAACGGACGTTTTTGGTTTCCTTGGCATGTAGTGTTAACGCTCTCCCCACACCGCATCCGGGAAACACGTATAAATATTTAAGTTTGATTTTTAAAGTTTTCATCTCCCAGCATCTGCAAGGCAGCTTCACCGCATGGAGAGCCCTGTGACGTTTCAAGTCGGCTCACTTGGTTTGCGAAATCTGGGTCCTGCATGCAGCCTAAATCCCAGAAATCGCTGTCGGAGGCACTGGACGACAGTTCACTCATCATGAACCACGTTCGACTGACAGCAAAGGACAGCAGGTGCATATTTCGTGGGTTGCTGTCTGTCCGTGACGTCACGGGCCGACTTGACACGTCACTATGAAGCCGCCCTCTCGAAACCGAAACCGAAACTGCTGGTTGAAAGAAGTGGTATTAAAAATACATGCAATGCATCCCCAGGCATCAAGACACTCTTTTTAGGGTTATCGACACCCGTGCTTTCATTTAGAGCAACAATCCGAAAAATTTTTAAATTCATGTCAGTACTCCTTTAAAGGCGAAGCTTAAGGGTCCCCCAATTTTTAAGGGCGAAGCTCCTTAAGGCGGCACCCGTTCGTCCCTCGTAGTCGTAGTCGTAGTAGTCGTAGTGCGTAACCAGTCTTACGCTTTGACCTCCAAGGTGGTGCCGGTGGGAGATTTTTCCTGTGCGTTGTTGAACAATAAAAAATTCGCAGCGTGCGCGTTAACTAAAAGCCGAATTCTTCTGTCTCTCATTCCCCATTAGCAACCATTGGCATGTTCCAGTAGGAAACGTTAGTAGAAGTAGAAGTGTAAGTGTTAGCTAAAAGCCGACTTCTTCTGTCTCTCATTCCCATTAGCAGCCATTGTTTACCTCCAAGGTAGTGCCTGGTGAGATTTCTCCTGTGCGTGATTAAACAATAAAAATTTTGTTCAAAACGCCGTTGATTGATGAAATAAACCAACGAAAGACGCCAGATGTTTTGTAAAAGCAAAACGAAAGAACGCCAGATGTTTCTAAAGCAAAACGAAAAGACGCCATCTGCTTAACGAAAGACGCCAGATGTTTTCTAAAGCAATGGTTTTCTAAACAATGAAAATTCACAGCGTACATGTAAAATTAAAGTGAGCTGCAAGTCGTCATAACTCATCGAACCTTTAGTATAAACGCGCCCGATCTCACGTCGGTGATGATGTACTGGGCAAAATTCACGGAAGATTCACGGTTTACCGATGAACCTCCGCAGCTTCGCCCACTCATCATCATTCACTCCGTGGATATGCTGTGATTTTTTTTTTGCCTGTTAGTGCTCCCGTGATGCCTCACGTCGCTTCTCCATCGCCTCCCGGATTTCTTTGTTCCACCAACTTTTTGGCTTTCCTTTCCTTCCAACAAATAGTTTTCTTCTCTTTTTCCATTTCTTTCGTGATTACATCTAGCAGCTCACTATACTTCCAGTCTTTGCCTGGTAGTTCGTCTACTTTTTCCTCAACTCTTGCGGCTATATTTGTTATTTGTTTGTCATTTAGATACAAGATGCCAAACTCTGATTCTATGTTCTTATTTTCAGTTTTATATCCCATTTGTAATATTATGCGTTTATGATCACTACCCAAGCTGTTAATGCCTTCCCCGTCTGTGCTCATCTCTCTAAGTTCGTCATATATTCCTTCTGTCATGAGACAATAATCAATGCTCGATTGCCTGTTTCCGACTTCCCACGTGATCGACTTCCCACGCGGCGGCGAGGAGTTACGGAGTCGCCCTCTACCGGACGCGCCTCGATTGCGTGCTAAGTAGGATACCGCCGGCGCGCTCGCCATAGGTTTTGCTGTCGGCGCTCTACAAAAACACCTCGCGGAAGCCCTCCAGGGCATTTCTGTAAGTACTTTCGAAAAGGAATGTGTTTTTTACTGTCAAAATAATCATTTTCGGCGACCTGAAAGCACAAGATAGTCTATAGGGCTGACGCGCTGGAGTTTTGAGTACTGTGGCGGAGCCTGGTGGCGTGCGCCGAAGTTGCTTGGGTAGTCAAAAATGGACGCTGACCGGCGAGTTACGCAGTTCTCAGTTGCTTTGAGCGTTTTACTTAATTTTGCGCCTAGTTTTCAGGCTCAAAAAGAGCTTAAAACGTACGCAGGAACTTGTCCGCTATGCCTGCGAAAGCAGGTGGTCCGGGCGACTGCTCTGAGCAGCGCGCGGTCCCGAAGCGTGGTCGCCGCCGTTATTGCGTGGTTAATTGCCTCGAAAGTGGGGGTAAGGATCCTGATGTGCGGTTTTACTGGTTCCCCTGAAAGCCGTACGAAGTGGAGCGACGGAACCGCTGGATACGTGCCGTCCGACGCGTGAAGTGAGTACGCGAGCAAAACGTAGTTTGCAACGCAACGTGCTGATTACTTTTCGTACGGGATATGTGTATATATTCCCTGTGTGCAGTCCACACGGCACGCCGTGGCTGCCGACGGCGATCACGAGGATATGCAGCCGGCATTTCGTGGGAAACGAGAAAAACGATGCCATGAGTCACCCTGCGTATGTGCCTACAATTTTTCCGGTAGCTTACAGCCGGCTGCTTCCAGCGGCCGGCTGTAAACATTGCGTGCCGTCGCTTCTCGACCGCCACCGCACGCTGACAGAATTTGACGAATTTCCTAGAAGCAAATGTTGAAAATTACGACCGTGCATGGGGAAAAAGTGTGTTTGCGACTGAATGCGGCAGAAAACGGCACACGGCGCGAATGCGCCCATTCGGGCCGCCGACGGCTAGCCTTCGTCACTTTACCTTTCTTGATTCCGTTTCGTCGTGTAATGCAAATCATTCGGCTTTCTTAACAGCAATCTTTTCGTTTATGCACTGTCGTTAATCGCACGAGCATGCCTCGTAAAACTTAACTCGAGTTCAACGTCGTATGAGATTCGCTGCACTTGCGAGTTGCAGCGCGCCGAAATGTTTCCTTCAATCTCCTGCACGTCGTAAACATACTTGACGTTGACGAGCTTCTTGCGTTTACGCAGATTGCTTGGCCTGAAGAACTCAGCCACGCCAGAAATTGGCCGAGATACAAAGCGCAGCACAACCGACAGCGGCGGCTCCATTGCGCATCTGAGCTTAGTGCTGCATGCGGCCGCCAGTCTGACTACTCGAAACCAAAGAACTTATCGTAGGGGGCGCTTTTCAGCACCGTTTTCGCAGCGCCGCCTGGGCAGCCAGTCAGGCCTATTGGCCTCGAGGCCCACCACTGGAAACGCCGGCGCCACCGTCGGCGTGACGTGCTTGGCAGGATCACGTGGTCTCAGCGGCCGCGTCGGCTGCTTGTGGCGCACTGCCGCGTGCTTTGAAAACGAGTTTCAAGTCCCACATGCGCTGTTGTCTGTTCAAATTCGGAAGTTTTCTCTCATTTTCTACTCAATTGAAACCATTGTAATAGAGTGGCTGCCTCCGAAGGCGACGAACATGGGGCTCTACCGCTCGGTGCCGCAGTGCCGCGCTTACGCAAAGGAGCCCAGTGTCAGCCTGCACTGGTAACCGCGGGACAAGAAACAGCGTGAAGCATGGGTTGTAAAGCTAAGAACCGGCAAGTAGCCATCCGCTACGAGTCTTGTGTGCAACAAGTACTTCCGCGACGAAGACTTTTGTTACTGCTTCAGGCCTGCGATGTTCGGTGAGTAGAAGACAGCGCGCACTGAGACGATGGCTCGCGCGCGCTTCCCGCCGGCAAATGATGCTTATCTGCCACAGGACGGTAAAAGCGCTACCTTTTACCACGTGCGATACCATCTCAGAACCCTCCCGTGCGACCTCTTGATCGTCGGCCTCGTGCTCAGCGTCCACAAAATCGGCTGGAGATGCGCAAGTCATTGTTTAGATACGTTAAATTAAAAAACGCACAGGGTCCCTTATGCATTCGTTAAAGATGACTAGAAGGCGAAAGCCATCTTCTTCTTGTCAGTCGATGTACTGATTCTCCCGCGCCCCCCTCCAAAAGCGTTCTGCGCCTAACGCGGTTTTGCACGGCCTCCGTGACCGATCACGGAGGCAATGCAAAGCGACCATGACGTGTGAATACGTCATCATGTGACGTCACATTATGTGACGTCATAATGACGCTACATATTTTGGCGATCTGTGACGTCATGATGACCTCATATGGTGACACCATCACGTGACGACTATTTTTTGCATCACTCGTGTTGACGCTGCCGACGCGGGACGCCGACGGGCAACGTTTCCTATTTGATGAGGCATGCATTGCTTCATAAGCTACATAAATTTTGCATTGCCTCCGTGATCGGCCCACCGGCCAGCCCCATGTATTTTCTTGGAGCCTCATTTATTTACGTGGGAAAGATGCCACCCTGTTGGCGTTAGACACGACACTGCTGCCAAAATTGCTGGGGTACATGCCAAATAATTACTATCCTGTTTTGCGGCTGTTGGTTGCTGCAAAACTTCTATTTTATTCACCGCTATTTCAAGTTCATGTGGGTCCTAGTTCACAGCCGACGTTTGCAGAACAAGTCCGCAAACGTTACTGTATTTTCTTTCTTTTCCTAGGCGTCGCATGCTACTACATGCTCGGTCTCGTAGACTGGTTCTTCTTTCACCAGCAATCTCGAAGTGGTGAAGCTTTGGTCTATGAATTTGTTGATGACAGAGAGCGGCAAGTTCACTGGAATGCAAACGGAACGATAATTAAGGAGCATTAAAAAAAGGCGTCGCATTTGCTCACGTTTTGTGTGAGCACCAAACGAAACCAATGCGCGGAATAAAGAAACATAAGCAGCGGCATTTGCCCGCTGAGAAGACCGATCAATACGCAGTGCAAGACAACTTGTCAAATGACATTGAAACGTACCCGAATTTAGACCAAAAAAGAAAAAAAAAAAAACACTGAATCGTCGGGACGGCAGATCACAAAGTTGCCATGCGCACCGAAGCCGCAGTTGTAAGGAAATTGTTCTTGAACTGCTCTGATAGCGTCCGCGCAACAGTAGTTGTTTGTTTACTCACAAATTCTCATATTTTGCGGCCTAAAGTTCACAGCGCGGTGCCAAAATGCGCTCGTAGCAAAAGCGAAACCATCAGTACGAACATACATGCAGACGCTCATACATGCAGAGGCACCGTCAGTCGTCGCGAACCCGTGCGATCGCTGGCTTGGGGCTTCTTTCTGTTATGCTCCGTTTGGTTATACAGGCAGTCTACTCTAACGAGATATTTCACATAGTTTGCACTCAGCGAGTGACTACCTTTCACGCAAGAAGCCGGTTCAGGGGTCTGCAACGCGGTGACAGCGTGAAGCGGGTGCTCCGTTTTCTGCAAAGAGACAGCGACTGTAGACTATCTTGTGCTTTCAGTTCGTCGAAAATGATTATTTGGACATTAAAGAACACAGTTCATTTCGAAAGTACTTACAGAAATGCCCTGGAGGGCTTCCGCGAGGTGTTTTTGTAGAGCGCCGACAGCAAAACCTATGGGGAGCGCGCCGGCGGTATCCTGCCTCACGGCCGGGCTACGTGCGGTCTAGCCCGGCAGTGCCTGCCTAGCACGCAATCGAGCCGCGTCCGATAGAGGGCGACTCCGTAACTCGTCGAGGCCAATATTCGCTGTCTCTTTGCAGAAAACCGAGCAACCGCTTCACGCGGTCACCGCGTTGGAGACCCCTCAACCGGCTTCTTGCGTGAAAGGTAGTCACTCGCTGAGTGCAATCTATGTGAAATATCTCGTTAGAGTTGATTGACTGTATAAACAAACGGAGTATAACAGAAAGAGGCCTCAAGCCAGCGGTCGCACTGGTTCGCGACGACTGACGCTGACTCTGCATGTATGAGCGTCTGCATGTATGTTCGTACTGATGGTTTCGCTTTTGCTACAAGCGCGTTTTGGCGCCGCGCTGTGAACTTTACCCCGCAAAATATAAGAATTTGTGAGTACACAAACAACTACTGTTGCGCGGACGCTATCAGAGCAGTTCAAGAACAATTACGTTACAACGGCTTCGGTGCGCATGGCAACTTGTGATGTGCCGTCCCGACGATTCAGTGTTCATTCTAAAAAGACAGGGCGTGCAAACACGGACACAAGAAAGAAGTCAGGACACCACAAACGCCGACTAACAACTGAAGAGATGCACAACGGCTGAAAAGAAAGAAGGCACGAAAACTTATCTGCGCATGCCCATGCAACAGGCGAACCTATCAATCCGGCACGCGTGGCGGTCTACGTGGAAGATAACTGTTAAGGCATTTGATTTCATCTTTATGCAAGTTAATCGACGGTTGGCTCACGCATGCGCTACCACTATTCTCGATATGCCATGCTTCAATCATCAGGCGCGTTTCTTCATTTCTATGCCGGTACAACACTGCGCATTCATCAAATTTTGGCGTGCACTTACAATCTCGACAATGTAAAGATAGATTAGAAGGTGAGCCTCCTATTAGCGATCTCTTATGTTCCAACAATCTCTGGTTGATGCATCGGCCCGTCTGTCCTACGTAGAAGCGGCCGCAGCTGAAAGGGATCTTATACACCACACTCGTACGGCAATCAGTGAATTTGTTGGTGTGTTTTACGAAACAAATATCGGTCCGCTTCTTGTCTTTTACTCCCTCATTCTTCCTCTGCACAGCGGCACAAATCTTACCTAGCTTATTGGCAGCCGTAAAAACAACATTAACGCCGTATCTAGTTCCTACTTTCTTAAGCCTGTGAGATACGCGATGAATGTACGGTATACCTACGACACGTTTCTTCCTATCGCTTCCTATCGAGAAGATTGACCGGCGGCGGCGTCAAGACGAGTGACGCAAAAAAGAATCGTCACGTGATGACGTCACCATATGGCGTGTTTGCACGCCCTGTCTTTTTAGAATGAATACTTACCAACTAGCTCAGCTCTCTGTTATTCTAAGATTCAGTGTTGTTGTTTTTTTCGGTCTAAATTTGTGTACGTGTCAATGTCATTTGACAAGTTGTCTCGCACAGCGTATTGATCGGTCTTCTCAGCGGGCAAATGCCGCTGCTTCTGTTTTTTTATTCAGTGCATTCATTTCGTTTGGTGCTCACACAAAACGTGAGCAAATGTGATGCCTTTTTTTAATGCTCCTTAATTATCGTTCCCTATGCATTCCAGTGAACTTGCCGCTCTCTGTCATCAACAAATTCATAGATCAAAGCTTCACCACTTCGAGATTGCTGGTGGAAGGAGAAGTAGTCGACGAGACCAAGCATGTAGTAGCATGCAACGCCAAGAAAGAAAATACAGTAACGTTTGCCGGACTTGTTCTGCAAACGTCGCTGTGAACTAGAACCCACATGAACGTGAAATAGCGGTGAATAAAATAGAAGGTATTGCAGCAACCAGCAGCCGCAAAACAGGATAGTAATTATATATTTGGCGCAGGGGCGTAGCCAAGGGGGGGGGTTGGGGGGGTTCAAACCCCCCCCCGAAATTTTTCAGTTTTGCTTGCGTATATAGGCACGCATACATACAAACGCACGCACGAACATACATAAAGTATGGTTGAACCCTCCCCGAAAAAAATTTCTGGCTCCGCCCCTGATTTGGCGAGTACCCCAGCAACTGTGGCAGCAGTGTCATGTCTATCGCGAACAGGGCGGCATCTTTCCCCCGTAAATAAATGAAGCTCTAAGAAAACACATAGGGTTGGAGAGGCCCAACGTGAGTTTGAGAGTGGCACAAATAAATTTGGGCCAAGTACATAAAGTTTGCGTCAGAGGAACGCAAGCTTGACTGAAAAAATGTTATTGCCGACATAAATGCAGCACACAGCCGCAGCATTTGACTCTCTCGCTCTGTACGTCCACCAGCAAACGTCGCGTAGCTTATGAAGACGAAAGCCTTAGATGCCTCTTCAAACGAGAAGATTGACCGGCGGCGGCGTCAAGACGAGTGACGCAAAAAAGAATCGTCACGTGATGACGTCACCATATGGCGTCATGACGTCACAGATCTCCTAAATTTGTAACTTCATTATGACATCACCATGACGTGATATAACGTGATGTCACATGATGACATGTTCACGTGACACGGTCGCTTTGCATTGCCTCTGTGATCGGTCACGGAGGCCGTGCAAAAACCACGTTAGGTGCAGAACGCTTTTGAAGGGGGGGGGGGGGCGGAAGAATAAATACATCGATTGACACGAAGAAGGTGGCTTTCGCCTTCTAGTCATCTTTGGCGAATGCATAAGGGACCCTGCGAGTTTTTTTTAATTCAACGTATCTAAACAATGACTTGCGCTGCAGCCGATTTTGTGGACGCTGAGCACGAGGCCGACGATCAAGAGGTCGCACGGGAGGGTTCTGAGATGGTATCGCACGTGGTAAAAGGTAGCGGCTTTTCCATCCTGTGGCAGATAAGCATCATTTGCCGGCGGGAAGCGCGCGCGAGCCATCGTCTCAGTGCGCGCTGTCTGCTACGAACATCGCAGGCCCGACGCAGTAACGAAAGTCTTCGTCGCGGAAGTGCTTGTTGTACACAAGACTCGCAGCCGATGGCTACTTGCCGGTTCTTAGCTTTACAACCCATGCTTCACGGAGTTTCTTTTCCCGCGGTTACCGGTGCAGGGTGACTGGGCTCCGTTGCGTAAGCCCGGCAATGCGGCACCGAGCGGTAGAGCCCCATGTTCGTCGCCTTCGGAGGCAGCCACTCTATTACAATGGTTTCGATTGAGTAGAAAATGCGAGAAAACTTCCGTATTTGAACAGACCGCGGCACATGTGGGATTTGAAACTCGTTTTCAAAGCACGCGGCAGCGCTCCACAAGCAGCCGACGCGGCCGCTGAGACCACGTGATCCTGCGAAGCACGTCACGCCGACAGTGGCGCCGGCGTTTCCAGCGGTGCCTCGCGGCCATATTGTAAACAATTTCCTAGTGACGCGTCCGGGAAGGAGCGCGCGTGCCCGTTTGTGTAGACGCCACCAGGTGCCGCCGCTGCGCCTTTTTCTAGTAGACCGACCGCTGTCTCTCGGTGCGTTTGACGTTGTCCGATTTTGTAGACGTTCCTTATGCAACGGATTCTTTTATTACAGCACAAAAAGACTGTATTTACTGTAGTACAGTGTAAAGAAAGTTTCTGAAAACCACGTCAACACACTAGTATCGACAACGTCGTCTGCTAGCGTAAAGGCTGCAGACCGGCGGATTCATTGCAGTTCGGGAGATGGCCTCAGCAGTATGTATTCGCAACTTTTATCATACATTGCACAAACCCAGCATGTATGGACCTGTTTTTCTTCTATGGCGCAATATCTATCACATTTAAATCGCGTGCTGGTCACAAACTACATAAAAGTGCACAGCAACGTCTGCGCTGCGTTCCTATGCCAGAAGGCGTACAAATAAATAAAGGCCTCGACAGACGCACATTGATTGTGATAAAATTTTTGTACTTTGTTATCGGTTACAGAACCGCACGTAAACAAAATTATTCCGGCGTTTCCTTACACCATTTCACGGCGTACAACGAGACTCTGTTTTTCTTTTTAGCATCCTACATAGAAGCGTCCGAGAAAAAAAGAAAACAAGAACAAGTCCTCCACCGTTTTTTTTTTCACAAGTGCTAGCACGTTGAAAGTATAGCGTCGCACTACAGACGAACGAAGTAAGCAGCCGCAAAGCGCGTCCGAACCGGCCCAAACCGGCTCGGCGACTAGAAAAAGGCGCAGCAACACCACCAGTGGCGTCTACTGGCGTTTGCTTCAACCGGCCTATTGTCCCTCCCTCGTGGACGCGCCACTAGGAGAATACTCTAGTACACTATAAACCCAACAACGTCCGGACGCCATGGAACATCTATGCGGCCGCTGCAGCATGCGTTGCGGTAGTGATGCGTCCAGGAGGGAGGGACAATAGGCCGGTTGAAGCAAACGCTAGTAGACGCCACTGGTGGCGTGGCTGAGCTTTTTTCTAGTCACTGAGCCAGTTCGCGCCGGTTTGGGCCAGTTCAGACGCGCTTTGCGGCTGCTTGCCTTGTGTGCGTCCCCTGCGACGCTGCGTTCAACGTGGTAGTTCTTGTGAATAAAAAAAATGGTGGAGGACGTTTTTTTTCTCGGACGCTTTTATGTGGGATGCGTCCATGGAGCCTCGTTGTACGCCTTGAAATGGCGTAAGAAAACGCCGGAATAATTTTGTTTAGCTGCGTTTCTGTAACCGACAATAAAGTACGGAAAGTTTACCACCTTCAATATGTGTCCGTCGAGGCCGTTATTTAATTGTACGCCTTCTCGCATAGCAACGCAGCGTAGACATTGCTGAGCACTTTTGTGTAGTTTGTGATTAGCACGCGATTTAAATGTCGTGCTAGATATTGCGCAATAGAAGCGAGACAGGCAGTGATACTCGTATGCTGGGTTTGTGCAAATGGATGATAAAAAATTCGAATAGATACTGCTGCAGGCGATGTCCCGAACTGCAATGAATCCGCCGGTCTGCGGCATTTAAGCAAGCAGACGAGGTTGTCGATACTAATGTCTTGATGTAGTTTTCACAAAATTTCTTTACACGTATACTATAGTAAATGCAGTCTTTTTGTGCAGCAATCAAAGAATCCGGCGCTTAAGTAACGCCTGCAAACTCGGACAAGGACAACGTTAAACACAGCGGTGGAGACCAACTGGTTCTATAAACGTTGGTGAAGACAGCGGCCGGTCTTCTAGAAAAAGGCGCAGTGGCGGCGCCTGGTGGTGTCTACACAAACGGGCACGCGCACTCCTCAGATGCGTCACTAAGAAATAAAAAGCCACCTAAACATCGCCCAATGTTAGCGTTGTAAGCATGTTTCATGTTGGCTACCTTGTGCTGCCGAGGAAAATTAGCGCCGTGGTGTACCCAGAAATTCCCTAGTCAAGTTGACGACGAAGCTCATTTGAAAAGTTAGAGGCATTTGATGGCGTGTCTTCTTTAATGATTTTGTGTGTCTGTGTCATGCTTTGTTGTGTTACCTCGCGAGTGTTCGCTTGGAAGTGACTGAGATTGCTAAGAAATCGACTCTGCTGTCAGTTTGGATGAAGCGCGAAAGACAGCGAGGGACAGAAAAGGCACACATATACCACACGTACTGCGCTACGTGTGGGTGTATGGCGATAAGCGTACAAAATCCTTTTGTGTTCGACGGCTAGGTACCTAGGGAGAAAATCTCTAGGGATTTTCGATGGTGGCGCCGTCACATTTGGCGGAGCTTTCTGGAACGCCGCCACGCGCCACGCCGCTTCGCCGACCGGTGTCGGTATCGGCTGAGCGCGTTCGTCGCTTGTCTCTGCGCCGACGACGATGACCGCGAGTCATGCAGCACATGCAGCTTTCGTCTTGACAACCATTTGACAACGTAGTTCATGAACCGGTGTCCTGTAGCGACTTCGTCGTGACTGCCTGCGTGGCAATACAAATACAGCCCGTTAGACCTACCGAATCGATTGGCCTCAGTGGCGCAGCGGCTAGCGTGTCGTGCTCGGAACTGCGAGGACGTTGGTTCGAATCTCGCTGCTGGTGCTTTTTTTTTTGGTCTCAGGTGTTGCTGAAGTCTGTTGCCAGAGAACCGCGACGCGGCTCTTGGGTTACGTGCGCCTCCGCCTGCCCCTTCGGGCAGGCGCGCGGGCTAAACAGCGCGTGGCCGCGACAGCGGCCAGTAGCGCGTGACCGTGACCCCATAGAATAAAGAACCAGTTTAGAGAAGGGAAACTGTAGCCTTGACAACGGTACGAAAGATAAGCTGCGGTAGCGCATGGAACTACCGAAGGCACCCAAGAGATGGCACTGCGTAAACAGGAAGCGGAAAACAAGATTTATTGTTTTTTAGGTAGAAAAAAGCAAATGGCTGCCTTTTTTTTTTCGTACCGGGTGCTTATGCGCATACGCGGGTGCCTCGGCTGGTTTTTTATTCTATGCTTTTTAAATTTAAGTGGACGAAAGAGGCCGAGACTCGCGTAGGGCTACGGAGGTCTCGTTATCTTTCGCCCGCTTGGTTTGAGCGCGTCGATACGCCCAGCAGCATGCCAAAGCGCCTTTCGGAACGCAGTACCTGTGGCTACGAAGGTTACATGGAACCGAAAGGCATACATTGGCAACTGGCACCAGTAAGAACAATTCACGAGTGAGTAGAAGGAACGATAATCTTTATTGACAGTGAGCAAGCGGTAAAAGGCCCTGGTTCAGACATCGTGAGCCTGTAAACGACTAGCCTTCGCGGTACTTCAAAGAGACAAAACAAATTAGATGACGTTTGTTGCCCGTTTCCACCGTCAGCTAGCGCTCACAATAACAACCTTGGACAGGCGTAAAGCATCAGCATTTTTTTTTGCTACAGTTTCAGTACTTGCTTTCAACGAGTACGCCTGAATACCCCCGGGTTTGTTGTTATTGCACCATATTGCGGTCAGGCTGAGAATAGCAAGCAGGTTCACGCAAAGAAATCACATTATAGTGGATGCCTACAGAATGGCAGAAACCATGAGCATTTTAACACGTGATACCGATGAAACCACCAATAAATGGGATATATGCAAGGCCTCAAAGAGGTGCAGAAATACAGAGAAGGGAGAAACGATTTTCTATCCCGGTCATTCTCTTATTGTGACATCGTCACTGGAAAGTAGGCTTCATCAACAGTCTGGCCAAGTCGCGCTCATGCCATCGCATAATTCACTCGTTCACTTGAGCCCACCAGACCTTGCAAGTACAAGTGAAATAGCAGCCTTGTCCACACGTGTTAGCATACAACTCAAAAGCGAGAACAGTGAAGTGTGATATGTTAACGAGCTCACAAAGCAGAAAGAAAAACGCTGAGCTTGAAAGTACGTGTACCTGCCATCGTCGAGGAACCTGTGGAAACTGACGCCTTCGCTGGTATCGCAGCTCCTGCGGCACCATACAGTAGCACACCGACTGCCCACCATAATTGCAATATGATTACATCGGTGAATTAAAAACCTTTCATGCGTATTTTAGACAACATTAACGATACAATTCGCAAGAAAACGGGGAGCAACAAACCAGCTGCCAACCATCGGACGATAACTGCGCATATTCTGCGCGTTATCTGCGGCACCCGAGACGCAGCGGCGCACTTTTTGCGCTTCGTCACTGGTCACAGCGACGGTCCGCTTGCTCGCTACCGCGCGCCGGCCGTCAGCGGTGAGCGACAAGGCAGAGATGTTTTCAATCACTAAACAACAAATTTACTCATCATTCAAACATTACTTTCGGTTACACAAGAAAAAGCACTTTTATGCGGCAATGATAGCTGTATTTCTCTTAAATGTTGCTTTTATTACGGCGCCTCTGGCGGATTTTTTGGCGTCGCCGAGGGCAGATTTGAACGGAGCCACTATGGTTTGTTTTTTAGCTGCGACGGGGTCGATTTTTTCGCCCCCCTTCGGCGGTGGCTGGAACTTGAGACTTTCCGAGGCCTGGTGACCCTGCCAACCGGCCATTGAGCGTTAGCGAAATGGCAGCAACTCGCGAAACGAGGGCGAAGCCACGATTAGGTTGCCGCGCCCGAAGGGCGCAGAGGGCCTTCACTGAGCAACAGGAAAATGGCCCTTTGAAGTGACGGCGCCGCGATCGAAAATCCCTAGAGATTCTGTCCCCACTAGCTGTCGAAGCGAGGGCGAAGCCACGAATAGTTTTCCGCGCCCGAAGGGCGCAGAGGGCTTTCACTGAGCAACAGGAAAATGGCCCTTTAAAGTGACGGCGCCGCGATCGAAAATCCCTAGAGATTCTGTCCCCAGATACCTAGCCGTCGAACACAAAAGGATTCGTGGACACGCATGCGCAAAGGAGACCCATGTGGAACGTACTGGACTCTAGTCATGTGGACTCTAGTCATGTGGCAGGGACTCTAGTCATGTGGCTTTCCACAAACGTGGGTACATTATTTTCCTGTTGCTCAGTGAAGGCCCTCTGCGCCCTTCGGGCGCGGCAACCTAATCGTGGCTTCGCCCTCGCTTCGCGAGTGCGGCCATTTCGCTAACGCTAGGGTCCCTAGAATATTGGCTAGTCTGCCGTCCGCCGAGGAGAGCGATCACGCTTACCGAATGCTGCTAATATATATATATATATATATATATATATATATATATATATATATATATATATATATATATATATATATTACTTAACTCCTAGGTGAAAACTTAACTCCTAGGTGAAGATGTACCTAGTTGAGCTATCGCTTTGATCACGTGACTTTATGCCCACGTGACCTGAGGATCGTTCTCCTGCATTTACCGCCTCGCGTCTCTCCGCTGCCGACGGAATCCCAGAGCCATATATACCCTTCGGGAGAGTTTGGCGATTGTTTCATCTCGCCGCTCTCCGAGCTCCGCCCCAGCGCCGCCCTCTTCTCGTGACGTAAACCCTCTCTCCTCGCCGGCGGCGGCGGGCGGCAGTGGCGACAGCGCGGGCGGAGTCCGGCGATGCCGCGACGGAGAGATGGCGGCGCGCGCCTAGGTTACGAAGCTCTTGTGCGAAGCCTCGCGTATTCCTGGCGACCGCTCCTTGCATTCAAGCGTGAATTTGTTGCGTGCGATGGGCTGCTGTTGCGCGGTTGGCTGGCGGCAATGCTTGCTCGTACGCAGAAAAAAAAAAAAAAAACATGCGCACGCTGTAGTCCCGCGCGCTCTGCTTTCTGCCGCGGTCTCCGCTGCCGACGGAATCCCAGAGCCATATATACCCTTCGGGAGAATTTGGCGATTGTTTCATCTCGCCGCTCTCCGAGCTCCGCCCCAGCGCCGCCCTCTTCTCGTGACGTAAACCCTCTCTCCTCGCCGGCGGCGGCGGGCGGCAGTGGTGACAGCGCGGGCGGAGTCCGGCGATGCCGCGACGGAGAGATGGCGGCGCGCGCCTAGGTTACGAAGTTCTTGTGCGAATCCTCGCGTATTCCTGGCGACCGCTCCTTGCATTCAAGCGTGAATTTGTTGCGTGCGATGGGCTGCTGTTGCGCGGTCGGCTGTTCAAACAGCAGGGCGCAGGGTTTCCGCCTGTTTAGGCTTCCGAAGGAAAAGAAGCGACGACGCCTTTGGATCAGAAACATCAGACGCAGCAAATGGGCCCTGACCGACTGCTCCGTGCTATGCAAGATACGTACTCGATTATTGAGCTTGAATATTGCTGGTATTATAAACAGCGTACAATTAACACAAACTTATTATTTTTTGTGCAATGGAGTTTTACGGTTCGCGTTTCGATCGCTTGGGCAGGTTGAAATTTTGTCCAGCGTGATGTGTTGCTTTTACGTAATTTATCGCGCGTTCTGAGCACGAGCTTGGGATGTTACTGTGATGCTGTGAGGGGAAGACTTATCGATATCGCAGGTGAGGTTAGTGCCGCCGCGCGTCAGCTGCGGCGGTTACCTGGCGTGTACGTTATGTACGTGGTCTGCGTTTCTGTGGCTGTCAGCCTATGATGTCATTTACCGCTGTGTTGCCGCTTGTGTACATGCTACCAGTTTCACGTTTAATTCGCGCATGTAAATTAATCTGCGCCTCTGCGCTAAGCGAATGTGCCTTGCGCTTTCTAGTCATGCACGTATAGTGCACGGTGTCTGTGCTCGTGCAGGAAGCTCTTCCACTATAGCAAGGGGCCTTTATATGATTGATGAAATTTCGTGATTAGGAAGTATAGAGCGCGAAGATGTTGAGCAGAAGACTAGAGGACTAGCCGAACGAGGTAGTGTTTTCATTTAACACGCGCCTACTGGGGGCCCTGCACCTGCTCTGACGAAAACCTTAGATGCCTCAGCAAACGCGAAAATTGACCGCCGGCGTCCGCGGCGTCGGCGGCGTCAACAACAGTCACGTAATGACGTGACCATACGACCAAAGATTGTGACGTCATCATGACGTCGAATAACGTGACTTCACGCGATGACGTCAGCATATGACCAGATATGGTGTAGAAAGATTGCAGTGCCTCCGATCTTGGAGGCAGTGCAAAATAATGTTAGGTCACAAAGCTTTCGAGGGGGGGGGGGGCGTGATGAACAATACATCAAATGAAGAAAAGGAAGACGGATTTCGCCTTCGAGTGGTCTTAGGCGAGCGCATAAGGGACCCTGTGAGTTTTTTCTCTCTCTTATTAGAGAGTTTTAGTGCCGGGGACTCCAAGCCGCTTCCTTAATCACCCTCTTACGTTCCCTTGTACTCTCAGCCGCACCCATGGACTATACAAAGGAACGTAAGGGGCTTACGTACGCAAGGCACTTTGGGGTCTCGGCACTAAAATTCTCTAAGAGGGAATTTTAGGGCTCGAGATCCCCAAGCCGCTTGTGTACGCCCGCTTTTGCGCTTTTGTGGCCTTAATACAATTACGTGCGCTGGCATCTCTGTTTTTTTTAAAGCAGAGCAGTTTAAGCTTGGAGAATCCCCGTTAGTGGCGAATAAAAATTATCATCAGGAACCGGCACGCAATCCGTCCTCTTCTTTATCTTCTGCTTTGCTGCCAGAACACGTGCACAGACTTTTCCGGCGTGGTATGCAATTATTCTCAGGTAACACTTGTCACGTGACATGTACAAAAAACATGGCTGATCCCTCCGGCATAGGAATCGGTATAACACGAAAGTGAAACGTGTCTTCACAGAAGTAGTGCTAATTGTGTAGTGATATATGAGAGCTTGTACAATGTCTATTCGTGTTTGGCTGCAGCTATAGCACCGTTTGACGTGGATGCACTCATGTTGACAGCATGTCTCTATCGCGACGACTAACGCCCATGATCATGATTAAACCGTTGTGGTAGACGGTGTGAACATATATTTGGACGCAGCGAATCGTGAATCCCGCGTAAGGATGATATCAACAAGCTCATAATCAACACTGGTACCCGGTATGCACTAAAGTCACTGGAACGGGAAAAGTACCGCGTTCTTTTTCTCTTCGCCGCCGCGCCTTTTCGGCGGCTTCACCACATAAATGGTCCAGCTCGCTCGCCTCGCCAGTGTCTCCCGGCCGCCGACGCACGGCGCTTTGTAGGGATGTTGTTTTTATAGCTTCAGAAAAGCGTGCAGGAACATTACGACATCCCGTATCGTTTTGACACTTCATCGCAAGCTTGTTGATGCATCGAAGAAGGCCTGGGTGCTGCGCTTTTGGGTGCAGCAACCGGTGGGAAACGGGCAAAGCCGTCTTCGCTATTCCGAGTGCAAAAAAGGTTGCCATGCGATGGGCTGTGTGGCTGCACAGAATACGGCGCGAAAAATTTGTTCCCACGACTGATACCCGCCTTTCTGAGGCAAGCGTTTCATTGAGAATTCGCAAATGTTTCGGGTAAAGTTGGCGTCTCTGCTGCACTAGTGCAGCTTGTTTCGCGTGGTTGCCGCAGAAGGTTCATTCACAATAACATTGCCGGGCAGCTTTTAATTATGTTTGGCGTAAAATTCACGCCTTTTAGCTCACATATCAGTGCGCCATGAAACCTGACTGCTACAGATTGGTATTGCGTGGCGTGACTGTATGACGAACATAAATAACAGTGCGTACCATGAAAATAATGGCACGCATGCCATGTAAGACATTATTTACATGCCATGCTCATGGTGCCCTCGAGGCCGGTTCGCTGGCTTGATATGCACCAAAATCGGTATTGCGTGACGTGACTATACGACGAACATAAATACCAGGTGATAACATGAAATAATGGCACGCATGTCATGCAAGGCATGATTTACTGCCATGCTCATGGTGCACCCGCGGCCGGTTCGCTGGCTTGATATGCACCAAGATTGGAAGCGCGTGACGTGAATGTATAATTGTGCTTTTTGTGTCAATCCGACAGACCCCACGCATTGTGGGAATCAGTCTAACGCGAAGTAGCCAGCAATGAGCTGCATATATCGCCTTGTTCGTCTTTGAGGCAGATGAAGTCATTCATGTCATGACATCCCAGGCAGCACGAAGGCATTGGACCGAGGCAAATGACGGCAGCAATATTGCTCCCACGTCGGCAAATCACGCTCGCGCTACTTGCACCCTCATCGGCCCGATGTCGGCTAGCCAGCGTTGGGCCGATGCGGGCTTGCCGACTTTGGGCCGATGTGGGCCAGCCAGCGTCGGTGCGAGACGGGCCTACCGTTATTCAGCCGATGACGGCAAGCCGTCATTGAACCTATGTGAGCTAGCCGATGTTGGCGTGGTGTCGGCCCCGCCGACGTCGGGTAGCCGCCGGCGTGACCGTTTGCACCCGTTATTATGGTGTTTTAGCAGTGGTCGTTTACAGCGCGTTAAATACGGTAGTACTGTACTGTCGTGGTCTGCACGTAGCTAGTTTATATGGGGACACCGGCGGCAGTTGCTCCATGCGTGCAGTAACTTGATCAGAAAGGCTCATACACGTGTTATAAAGTAAGACGGCTGCATGCTGACCACGGTAGTTCAGTATTGCAACCGCAACGGCATTCATAGATAGATAGATAGATAGATACTACGTTCAAACTCGCAGAAGTTCGTTAAGAAATGATTCGCAGTTAATAAATGCCGACAGCCGAGCGCGTAAATGCCGCGAAGTTCGCATTTCTTTATCGGGTTGGTACGCATGCGTGCGCGTGTAGGCAAGTGAAACGTGCCGCTATTTCTTTCCTAATCAGTTAGCGAACAACGGTACGCTTCATTCGGGGCTGCAATAGCGCACGCAATGCGTAAAACATGCGTTACTCCGCGTGAAATCAACGCCGCGTCGCCGCAGCTTCGGCCGCGCTGGACCAAATATGGCGGCAAGCACGACGGTCGCGGTACTTTTCCCGTTCCAGCGACTTTAGTATGCACTTCTTCAAAGCGTCGTCAATTAAGGAGAGAAACGGCACGGTGTGCGCTTTCTAGTAATGGGTGGCCGACGCCTGTGCTCATGCATAGATAACACACACTGCGCTTCGGAAACACGGGAAGTAGAGGTTCGTAGCCTGAGCCGCAAACGCGTGCGTCCCGCTGGCCTCTGTCTCGCAGGCGCTGCTCTCGCTCCACCAAGGCACGACATTCGCCCGTCGAAATCGCGTCCTTTCTGCAACGCATATTGCAGCAGTT